>NC_081559.1:172128796-172168881 GCF_022355385.1 Mustela nigripes | reverse complement strand
GATACTAGCCCTTTATCTGATATGTTGTTTGCAAATATCTTCTCCCATTCTGTCAGTTGTCTTTTGGTTTTGTTAACTGTTTCCTTTGCTGTGCAAAAGCTTTTGATCTTGATGAAATCCCAGTAGTTCATTTTTGCCCTTGCTTCCCTTGCCTTTGGCGATGTTCCTAGGAAGAAGTTGCTGTAGCTGAGGTCAAAGAGGTTGCTGCCTGTGTTCTCAAGGATTTTGATGGATTCCTTTCTCAAATTGAGGTCCTTCATCCATTTTGAGTCTATTTTTGTGTGTGGTTTAAGGAAATGGACCAATTTCATTTTTTTGCATGTGGCTGTCCAGTTTTCCCAACACCATTTGTTGAAGAGACTGTCCTTTTTCCATTGGACATTCTTTCCTGCTCTGTCGAAGGTTAGTTGACCATAGAGTTGAGGGTCTATTTCTGGGCTCTCTATTCTGTTCCATTGATCTATGTGTCTGCTTTTGTGCTAGTACCATACTGGCTTGATGATGACAGCTTTGTAATAGAGCTTGAAGTCTGGAATTGTGATGACACCAACTTTGGCCTTCTTTTTCAATATTCTTTTGGCTATTCAAGGTCTTTTCTGCTTCCATATAAATTTTAAGATTATTTGTTCTATTTCTTTGAAAAAAATGGATGGTATATTGGTAGGGATTGCATTAAATGTGTAGATTGCTTTAGGTAGAATAGACATTTTCACAATATTTGTTCTTCCAATCCATGAGCTTGGAACATTTTTCCATTTCTTTGTGTCTTCCTCAATTGCTTTCATGAGTGCTTTATAGTTTTCTGAGTATAGATTCTTTGCTTCTTTGGTTAGGTTTATTCCTAGGTATCTTTTGATTTTGGGTACAATTGTAAATGGGACTGACTCCTTAATTTCTCTTTCTTCTGTCTTGCTGTTGATGTAAAGAAATGCAACTGATTTCTGTGCATTGACTTTATATCCTGCCACTTTATTGAATTCCTGTACAAGTTCTACCAGTTTTGGAGTGGAGGCTTTTGGGTTTTCCACATATAGTATCATATCATCTGCAAAGAGTGATAGTTTGACTTCTTCTTTGCCGATTTGGATGCCTTTAATTTCCTTTTGTTGTCTGATTGCTGGGGCTAGGACTTCTAGTACTATGTTGAATAGCAGTGGTGATAATGGACATCCCTGCCGTGTGCCTGACCTTAGTGGAAAAGCTTTCAGTTTTTCTCCATTGAGAATGATATTTGTGGTGGGTTTTTCATAAATGGCTTTGATAATATTGAGGTATGTTCCCTCTATCCCTACACTTTGAAGAGTTTTGATCAGGAAGGGATGCTGCACTTTGTCAAATGCTTTTTCAGCTTCTATTGAGAGTATCATATGGTTCTTGTTCTTTCTTTTATTAATGTATTGTATCACATTAATTGATTTGTGGATGTTGACCAACCTTGCAGCCCTGGAATAAATCCCACTTGGTCGTGGTGAAAAATCCTTTTAATGTACTGTTGGATCCTATTGGCTAGTATTTTGGTGAGAATTTTCTGTGTTCATCAAGGATATTGTTCTATAATTCTCTTTTTTGGTGGGATCCTTGTCTGGTTTTGCAATCAAGGCAATGCTGGCCTCATAAAATGAGTTTGGAAGTTTTCCTTCCATTTATATTTTTTAGAAAAGTTTCAGGAGAATAGGAATTAATTCTTCTTTAAATGTTTGGTAGAATTCCTCTGGGAAGCCATCTGGCCCTGGGCTTTTGTTTGGAGATTTTTGATGACTGTTTCAATCTCCTTCCTGGTGGTTATGGGTCTGTTCAGGCTTTCTATTTCTTCCTGGTTCAGTTGTGGTAGTTTATATGTTTCTAGAAATGTATCCATTTCTTCCAGATTGTCAAATTTGTTGGCGTAGAGTTGCTCTTAGTATGTTCTTATAATTGTTCATATTTCTTTGGTATTGGTTGTGATCTCTCATCTTTTATTCATGATTTTATTTATTTAGGTTCTTTCTCTCTCTTTTTTTTTTTTTTTTTTGATAAGTCTGGCCAGGGGTTTATCAATCTTATTAAATCTTTTAAAGAACCAGCTCCTAGTATCGTTGATTTGTTCTATTGTTTTTTGGTTTCTATTTCACTGATTTCTGCTCTGATCTTTATGATTTCTCTTCTCCTGCTGGGCTTAGGGTTTCTTTCTTGTTCTTTCTCCAGCTCCTTTAGGTATGGGTTAGGGTGTGTACTCGAGACCTTTCTTGTTTCTTGAGAAAGGCTTGTACCACTATATATTTTCCTCTTAGGACTGCCTTTGCTGTGTCCCACAGATTTTGAACCATTGTGTTTTCATTATCATTTGTTTCCATGAAGTTTTTCAATTCTTCTTTAATTTCCTGGTTGAGCCATTCATTCTTTAGAAGGATGCTGTTTAGTCTCCATGTATTTGGGTTCTTTCCAAATTTCCTCTTATGATTAAGTTCTAGCTTCAGAGCATTGTGGTCTGAAAATATGCAGGGAATGATCCCAATCTTTTGATACCGGTTGAGACCTGATTTATGACCCAGGATGTGGTCTATTCTGGAGAATGTTCCATGTGCACTAGAGAAGAATGTGTTTTCTGTTGCTTGGGATGGAATGTTCTAAATATATCTGTGATGTCCATCTGGTCCAATGTGTCATTCAAGGCCTTTATTTTCTTCTTGATCTTTTGCTTGGATGATCTGTCCATTTCAGTGAGGGGAGTGTTAAAGTCCCCTACTATTACTGTATTATTGTCAATATGTTTCTTTGATTTTGTTATTAATTGGTTTATATAGTTGGCTGCTCCCATGTTAGGGACATAAATATTTAAAATTGTTAGGTCTTCTTGTTGGACAGACCCTTTGAATATGATATAGTGTCCTTCCTCATCTCCTATTATAGTCTTTGGCTTAAAATCTAATTGGCCTGATATAAGGATTGCCACCCCAGCTTTCTTCTGATGTCCATTAGCATGGTACATTGTTTTCCACCCCCTTACTTTAAACCTCAGGTGTCTTCGGGTCTCAAATGAGTTTCTTGTAGTCAGTGTATTAATGGGTTTTGTTTTTTTATCCAATCTGATATCCTGTATCTTTTGATTGGGGCATTTAGTCCATTAACATTCAGGGTAACTATTGAGAGATATGAATTCAGTGCCATTGTATTGCCTGTAAGGTAACTGTTACTGTATATTGTCTCTGTTCCTTTCTGATCTACTACTTCTAGGCTCTCTCTTTGCTTAAAGGACCCCTTTCAATATTTCCTGTAGAACTGGTCTGGTGTTTGCAAATTCTCCCAGGTTTTGTTTGTCCTGGAAACTTTTTATCTCTCCTTCTATTTTCAATGATAGCCTAGCTGGCTATCATTTAGTGCTCTGAATATACCATGCCAGTTCTTTCTGGCCTGCCAGGTCTCTGTGGATAAATCTGCTGCCAATCTAATGTTCCTCCCCTTGTATGTTACAGACTTCTTTTCCTGGGCTGCTTTCAGGATTTTCTCTTTGTTTCTAAGACTTGTAAATTTTAATATCAGGTGATGGGGATGTGGACAAATTTTTATTGATTTTGAGGGGTGTTCTTTGCATCTCCTGGATTTTGATGCTTGTTCCCTTTGCTATATTAGGGAAATTCTCTACAGTAATTCTCTCCAATATACCTTCTGCTCCCCTTTCTCTTTCTTCTTCTTCTGGAATCTTAATTATTTTAGTGTTGTGTCATCTTATGGTGCCACTTATCTCTCGAATTCTCTCCTCATGGTCCAGTATTTGTTTGTCTCTCTTTTGCTCAGCTTCTTTATTCTCTGTCATTTGGTCTCCTATGTCTTCTGTCTTCTGCCTCATTTATCTGAGCATTTGCTCAACTTCTTTATTCTCTGTCATTTAGTCTTCTGTGTCATTAATTCTTTCTTCTGCCTCATTTATCTGAGCTTCCTTTTTTTATTTCACCTCATTAATAGCTTTTTAAATTTCAATTTGGTTAGATATTAGTTCCTTTATTTCCCCAGAAAGGGCTTTTATCTCTCCAGAGAGGGTTTCTCTAATACCTTCCATGCCTTTTTCAAGTCTGGCTAGAACCTTGAGAATCGTCATTCTGAACTCTAGATCTGTCATATTACCAATGCCCATATTGCTTAGGTCCCTAGCCTTTGGTACTACTTCTTGTTCTTCTTTTTGTGGTGAGTTTTTCTGCCTTGTCATTTTGTCCAGATAAGAATATATAAAGGAGCAAAAAAAATGTTAACAGCTTGGCAAAGACCCCAGGGAATTGTGCTTTAGCCAAATCAGAAGAGACCCCAAATCGTGGGAGGGAGAAAGGGGATAAACAAGAAAAAAAAGAAAGAAAGAAAGAAAGAAAGAAAGAAAGAAAGAAAACTAAGCAAAACAAATAAGAACAAATAAGGTAGAAATATTTTAAAAAGAAAATATATGTGTATACAAAAAATATAGTTAGATACAATGAAGGATAAAATATGACTATAATAATGAAGGTTTAAAAAATGATTATTGTTATTATTATTCTTATTTTTGGGTAAGGTATTGTTAAGATAAACTAGTTAAAAAAGTTAAAACAGGAAAGGGTAAAAGTTAAGAAAAATTTAGCAGAAGAAAAAAGAAAAAAAATATTAACTGCAAGACTACAGGAATCATGGGGAGAAAGCCATGAATTTTTTGCTTTGCTTTCTCCTCCTCTGGAATTCCGCTGTTCTTCTTGGTAAGTGAAGTTGGTCTTGGATGGGTTTCTTGTTGATCTTCTGGTGGAGAGGCCTGTTGTGATTCTCAAGAGTCTTTGCCTGATGTGTAATTGCTCTGCCCTTATCAGGAGCTGAGCGAAGTAATCCGCTCAGGTTCGCTTTCGGAGCTTTTGTTCCCTGAAGTTTTCCGTAGAGTTCCAGAGGATGGGAATGATAATGGCGGCCTCCAGATCTCTGGCCTGGAGGAGCTGAGAGCTTGGGGTCCCGCTCCTCGGTGCACCCTCAGAGAAAAGCATCCAATTGCTCCTGTCTCCCTGGCCTTTGGTCACTTTTGCAGAAAAGCGCCCAGTTGCTGGCACTTGGAGAAAAGCGTCCAGTTGCTCACGCTTGGAGAAAAGTGCCCAGTCACTCATGCTTAGAGAAAAGCACTGGGTCTCTTCTGTCTCCATGGCCTCCAGCCGCACTTGGAGCTCACCGAGCCTGCAACCGGTTCAAGGTAACCCCTAGCTGAGAGCTCACTCCTTGGCATTGTTACTTTAGCTGGCTTTCCTGCTCTAATACCTGCGAGCTCTGTGACACTCAGACACCATCTGTCCTTCTGTGATCCTGTGGGACCTGGGGTTACGCTGACCCTGCTTCAGCTTCACCCCAGTTTAGCCTCTGGAGCGATGTCCCTCAGTGGAACAGACTTTTAAAATTTCTGATTTTGTGCTCCATTGCTCCACTGCTTGCTGGGAGTCGGCCCCTCCCCCCATGGTCTATCTTCCAGTTGCTTGGGACTCACTTCTTCGCAGGTCCTACCTTTCAGAAAGTGGTCAATTTTTTGTTTCTTGTTGCTCTTTTCTGAGATTTTCCATTGGATTTATAGGTGTTTGCAATGTTTAGATAAGCTATCTAGCTGATCTCCTGCTACCTGATGTCGACTCAGCCTGCTACTTCTCACCATCTTGACTCCTCCCCCACAAATCCTAAAATTCTTAGCCCTTAAAAGTCTCAATTTTATCAGTGATAAAACATATATAATTAATTTCTAAATTATTTTAATAATTATATTTCATGGTATTTTTGAAAGCATCTGTCATGGTACCTTGACATTTTAGACATACCAGGGATTCACATAGCTGATCTACCTAATTTATTATATGACCATTTTTCATGAAAAAGATTGACAAAATAGCATTGTGTATCTTCTTCCTTTATTGTATTTATATTTTTCATTGTAATAATAATAATACATTACATCCTGTTTTCAGTTGTCTTTTGCATCCAGTTATTCTTGTTAACAACCCTGTTTCTGCTAGTAACTGAAAGTACATGCATCCATTAAGTTGGAAATATCTGATGAAACAGAGGACGTTACTTCACATTTACAGACTTTTGCTTTTAAAATTTCCTAGATGGGTATAACTAGTACAATCACACAATTGTACTTGATATTTGCAATAAATTAAGCAAATATGATCTATTTTAAAATTCATCTTGTTTTAATTATCCTATGATTATTGATTTGCCCTTTGAATCAATCCATTGTCCCCAATCATCACGTAATATTATCTCTATGTTTTAAATTGGCACTAGCATTCACTTTGATCTGTCCTTTGACTGTATTGTTTAATCAGTTCTCTGCATGTTAAACTAGAGTGCATGTTTTTAATATACAAATTCATAACCTTTACTATGGCTTCCTAGTGCATTATGAAAGAAATTTACTGACACAGATATTTGGCTTTTTATGGCCAACCCTTGCCTGTATCACCAGACTCACCTGTAATCTTCTCCTCCCTATCTCTCAGCAACATCAGCTTTCTGGAAATATTTTTTTTTCAGCTTTCATGTAGTTGACTCCTTCTCTTCTAGGTTTAATATAAACATCCTTTTCTCAAAGAGGCTTTCATTGTCCAAGTACCTGGAACTCTCCATTAAGTCACATTTAAAGTTTTCTTTGATTAGTTGTCAGTTGTTCCATTTCTCCATTAATTTGTTGATTTATTCTATCTTTTCCCTTTTAAAAATACAAGTTTCTTGAAAGGAAGATTGGGTATGCTTTTTCCCTTTATATCCTCCGCATAGCAGACCCTAGCACATAGTAGGCCCTCCTTAGATAGTTGTAAAATGAATTAACAAAATGAATACATGCTTCTTGGTAGACATTTTTAGTCTATTTTCTTAATTGAAGAATAAATACATCTTAGGTCATTCTATAGAATACCCTAATCTCATTTTTTATACCCCATTTTAGCCTTTGGGCATCCGTCTTGTTCCTTAAAACTTCAGAGATGAAAATTTTTTGAATATCTTGGAAACAATTTCCAGCTTGTATTGATAGGCTTTAAGGGTCATGGAAGAGCATTATTCACAGTCACATTTGTGCCAGTTACGCTGGCGTCTCCCTGCTGCTCACAGCATCTGTTTCTTTCAGGGATTGTGCTCCTCAGCTTTTAGCATTCCCATCACTTCGTCTGTTATTTATTTGGAACATTGGTTTCAATTAGCCATTTGGATATTTTTTAAACCTCAGTACTCATTATACTTTCCATATCCTCCCAGGCAGTTCCTCATTCTGCATGGATCTACTCTTGGCTCTTAATATGGAGTCTCTGGTCTGATGTATTTACCTTTTCAGCCTTTGCAAATGTGCATTCTGGTGCAGAAGCTCTGTAATAGCTATTTTCAAACTTTTTCATCTTTGAAATGCTCTAGTGGGGAAAGGGGCCAGGAAGTCTACCTTATTTTCTTCCACATGCCACTGTGTCACATATTTCTTGCCATAGTAGCAAACAATGACCATCATCAACTTTCTGTAGGCACCCATACACATACACAAATGTGCACACACATGCACACAGACACATTATCCATGAACAGCAAAGTGATCTGAATGTAAATCAGATCTTCCCTCTCTGCTGCTTGCTTAGAATAAATTAGAAAATAAAATTCAAACTTCTTACAATGGCATACAAGTTCCTAATTTTCTATTACTTAACATTCTCTCACTGCCTTTGGGAATATACCATCTTCTTTTTAGCTTTAAATTATTTGTATTTGCTGTTCTCTCTGAGTGGAAAATTATGCCCTCCAGTCTTCCCATGACAGGGTTTGTTGTTATTGTTGTTAATCATTTTAGTGTCAGCACAAAGAAATCTTCTTTGAATAAGCTGATGTGATTTAGTCTACCCTCCACAACTTAGGAATTCACAAGGACTGGCTCCTGTATTTGTGCCTTCATAGTACTAACTTTCCTGAAATCCTTGCACTTACTCTCTTGGTATCTCTTCCTTTCCCTTGATCATTTTAGAACCAGATGAATGCCTGGAATGTATTGAATTCCTAATACAGTCTGTGGAAGGAAAGAAAGAAAAAAAGAATGAAAAAAGGGAGGAAGGGAAGTATAGGGGAGGAGAGAGAGCGTAATATATTACTTCAATTCTATTTTCAGAGATTTGTGAAGCTAGACTAGATTTATAACATAATATTCCTTTTTGAGATTCCCTAGGAGAATAAAACCGTTCATTATTTTCATTATTTCAAAAAGCTTAATTAAATTTTACCCATCACAGGGCCTCACATTTTAACACAAATATCAATTTTATTTACTTAGCACTGTAATTAAATTAACCTAGTGACATATTGGTTACTTCATGACGATTAGAAAGGCTGATTAGCAGGTGTTAAAATTGATATTTTTAAATGAGTGTACATTTCTTATTGTGAAAGAGATTCAGTTTATTTGCAAGAGAAATTTCCATTTTTTTCCTTAGAGAAATATAATGCAAGCATCATTTCATGATGAAAAATGAGAATCACTAATCCAACCCAAATTCTTCATGTGATAAGTAAGGAAACTAAGGTGAATTGCCTACAATTTTATTCCTAGTTTCAACATAGTCAGTATAAAACCCAGAACTAATTTCAAAACAGTGTTCTTTCTCATGTGTACACCTCATCTATGAAGTGATGTTATAAAATGATTGTAAATATAGATCTTCCTTGACTTAATGATGGGGTTACAGCCTGATAAACCTATTGTAAGTTGAAAATACCACAAGCCAAAAATGCATTTAAGACACTTAACCTACTCAATATCACAGCTTAGCATAGCTTACTATGAATGTGCTTGGAATGAGTAAATAGCCTACAGTTGGGCAAAATATCTAATAAAAGGATTATTTTATAATCAAGTGTTGACTAACCCATGTAATTTATTGAATGCTGTGCTGAAAGTGAAAAGCAAAATTGTTGTATGGGTACACAATGCGTCATTTACTCTTTGATCTCAAGGCTGATTGGGAGCTACAGCTAAATGTGGCTACCCAAGATCACAAGATGTGATGCCTCATATTGCTAGCCTAGGAAAGCTCAAAATTCAAAATTTGAAGTACAGGTTTTACTGAATGCATATCACTTTTGCACTATTTTCCAGTCAGAAATTCCCAAGTTGAAGCATCTTATGTCAGGAACCATCTGCAATCGTATTTTGTGACAAGTGAAAGTATGGATGTAGTCATATTATAAATGATCTTTAGTACAGATGACTTTAAGTGGGCTGACTCAAAAATTGCACTATATATAATGTATACATACAATTTTAGGTTCACAGGATATTTTTTTCATCTCATCTTTTTCTGTATTGAGAACTTCAGGTTATGTTATTGGTTGGTATATTATTTTTTCATTTTAGTTTGTTTCAAGGCATACCATACAAAGTTTCATCTTAATTAAATTTTAGAAGTTATTCACCTATATAATAAAATAATTCTATTCTCTGTTAGAAAAGTCACAACTTCACAGATTCAGTGACATTTTATAGCAAAAAATCATCTTTCTGAAAGGAAAATGTAATTTTTGAGAACACATTTTATGATCACACATAAAGACACACTTGAGCTTACTATTTTTGCAGATAGACTGTAGGTGACTCTATGATGTGACTGAGAGCTCTGAGATCCCCTGATATTCTCCCAATCCTATGCAAAACTTCTAGCTAGTGACTGATATTACACAGCATAAATTTCATCCTTTAACAAAAGACTTTGATTGACCTTATGGTGAAGTTTTATTTTTAATTCAACAAAGAATTCCACCTACCATTTTGAGGAATTGATGAAATTGGTCCTCATTGGCATGGCATTAGAAAATTGAAAAATAGGAACCAGGGGAAATGGATGTAAACATTTAAGATTTGTGGATTTAAAAAGTCAAATATCTTCTTTTTTAAAAAAAGATTTATTTATTTGAGACAGAGAGAGAGTGTGTGTATGCATACACAGACATACACATGTGTGTGCATGCATGAGTTGGGGAAAGGGCAAAGCAGAGGGAAACAGAGAATCTCAAACAGACCCCTACCTGGGGCTTAATCACAGGACCCTGAGATCATGACCCCAGCTGAAATCAAGAGTTAGATGCTTAGCTGACTGAGCCACTCAGTCACTCCAAAAGTCAAATATCTTCTAGTTTTCTTTTTAAAAAATTTTTTAAATTAAAAAGTGATGTTATTAAATTAAAAAAGTGATGTTTTTTAAATTAAAAAAAATTTTTTTCAGTGTTCCAGAATTCATTATTTATGCACCACACCCAGTGCTCCATGCAATATGTGCCCTCCATAATACCCATCGCCAGCCTCACCCAACCGCCTACACCACTCCCCTCCAAAACCCTCAGTTTGTTTCTCAGAGTCCGCAGTCTCTCATAGTTCGTCTCCCCTCTCCGATTTTCCTCAACTCACTTCTCCTCTCCATCTCGTGTCCTCCCTGTTATTCCTTATGCTCCACAAATACGCCAAACCATATGATACTTGACTCTCTCTGCTTGACTTATTTCACTCAGCATAATCTCTTCCGGTCCCATCCATGTTGATACAAAAGTTGGGTATTCATCCTTTCTGATGAAGGTAAAATGCTTCGTAGTATATAGGGGCCATATCTTCTTTATCTATTCATCAGTTGAATCAATTTTTTTTTAATTTTTTAAAAATTTTTATTTATTTATTTGTCAGAGAGAGAGGTAGAGTGAGCGCAAGCACAAGCAGACAGAGTGGCAGGCAGAGTCAGAGGGAGAAGCAGGCTCCCTGCAGAGCAAGGAGCCCGGTGTGGGACTCGATCCCAGGACGCCGGGATCATGACCTGAGCCAAAGGCAGCTGCTCAACCAACTGAGCCACCCAGGAGTCCCATCAGTTGAATCAATTTTAAGAGTATTTGAAAACTACTAAAATTTTACTATATTTTTACAAAATTATTTACTACAATTTTGAGAGTATTTGAAAACTACTAAAATTTACTTTTTAATTTTGAGAAGGCTTTTTGTTTTCCATCAATAGAAAGAATGCATCCTATCACAAATCTACCTTCTTGTTAAAAAGCATGTTTAGTCTGTGAAGGGATAGGAGAAATACGCTGTTTGTTGGAGAACAGACTTGAGGAACTATTTCTGTTGGCTTCATGACAAAGTCCACATATCTTCCAAATATCTTGTACTATACCCACTGTATCATATTCTCATAATATGCCTTCTAGCTGTATTTTCAGTCTAAATTCATGTGATTCCCTGCTTGCAGTCTGTGATTTACACATATTAAATGGTCTTTAATTCCTAGAAACTAACAAAATCTGTCTTGTCTCATGGTCTTTATACATGTAACACACTCTCCTGGACCATCTCTTTCTTTTTACCTTGGAAGCTCTAATCATCTTCCCTATTTGAATCTAAAACGTTTCCTTCAGGAAGCTTCTCTTTATTGTCACTGCTAAGACCAGATTAGTGTTTCTATTATATGTTTCTATAAAACTCTGCATTTCACTTATTGTGTTAGTTAACCATGGCATGAAAAAGCTACCCCAAGTCTTACAGGTTTAAAACATCAATGTTTTACTACTTCTCGTTATTTTATTGGTTGTCAGGATGCCTCTTGGCTTGCATACGTCACTGAATTAAGCTAGAGAGTTGACTGGGGTGCGAGGACCAATATGGGCTCACTTAGTACTGTCAGCTCAGGCACTCCAGTTCTCCTTCTTGTGCCCTTCATCTTCTAATAGGGTAGACCTATTCCCTTACATGGTAGTCTCAGGGAATTATCCCAGGAGAGCAAAGGTGGAAAATACAAGGCCTTTTGGAACTGAGACTCTAGAACTCACACAGCATCACTTCTGCTATATTCTGTTGGTGTAGCAAGTTATGAAGACAGCCTGGACCCAAGAGGTGAAGAAACAGACTTTATCTCTTAAAAGAAAGAGTTGCAAAGGATTTGTGGCCACATTAACCTAACACAACAACATGGTGTCATCATATTTTTTTAGTTTTTCTTGTTTTTCTACTTAAATCATCTCTCTAGTTCATCATTGTATCCTAACATATAACAGTGTCTAGCAGAGTAGACATCTAATATATATGTGTATTTGAATAAAACAAAAATAGTGATGTTATTAATTTTTATTCATGATATGTGGAATTCACATATTTAAATCTTATTATCAAAATATATCATCTTGAATAAAAATACATATTATTTCATAGAAATATAGAGCACAAGAGACTATATAGAACATGGTTATAGAGAAATAAAGTGAAATGCCTAAATCATAACTGAATAGGAAACATTATATCACCAAGATTAACAGTACAAGCCAAGAAGTCTAACAGTTTGAAAAAGTGTCAGAGCAATCAGTATTTTATTTTTATGTTTCACTTTTTCATTTTTTAAGGTTTTTTAAAAAAAGATTTTATTTATTTATTTGACAGAGATCACAAGTAGGAAGTAGGCAGAGAGACAGGCAGAGAGAGAGAGGATGAAGCAGGCTACCTGCTGAGCAGAGAGCCTGATGCAAGGCTCAATCCCAGGACCCTGGGGTCGTGACCTGAGCCAAAAGCAGAAGCTTTAACCCACTGAGCCACCCAGGTGCCCCATTTTTTAAGGTTTTTAGCTTGAATGTCACTTTGTGTTTTACCATGAGCTATTATATTAATGGGTACATTCTGTGGCTCCCTCACTTGAAACTAATCTCTCTTAGGAAACATACTGTCTGCCACTAACTCTGAATCTTTTAGTGCCTGTCATGGAATGAATACTCAAAAAATTCTTGTTGAATAAATACATGAGTTGAATATATGAATGAATGTCCTTATTCAAGGTATTTACCCTTGACTGTATGAATTATAATCTACCACCTATGATTGTTACAAAGATTAAATGTAAAATATTTATCATGGAACTTACTAGAATTAAATGATTGGTAATTGTTAGAGGCTGTGATTAATAGGACTTTGAATCACCATGGAATAGTTGCTGAAAACTAATTGATTTCTGGGTCGCTAGGGTGAGTCCTTGTAGGAAAGCATCTACTCTTCTTGAATAATACAATTTATGTGGGACTGAGAAAAAAAAAGAATATAGACCTTCCATGAAGAATTCTGAAGGTTGGAGAAGTCCTTGTAGTTAAGAGACCCAGGAATTTACAGAAGCTTTGTTCATGCTTAAATAAAATAAAATAAAATAAAATAAAATTCAGTTTAGCAACATGGTATGAAACCTCAGGGATGATAATGTGAGTCTTTTAACTATTAAGTAGCAGATAATTTTTGAAGATAAGTAAAATTAGATTACTATGAACGGTTATATGAGGGAAAAATCATAATAATTAAAGGAGGAAATAGAACACAGAGGCATCATATATCAAGCTGAAGTTAAAAACAATGACAAGACAGGCTATTAGATGTGGTGTGCATTTTGGCTGTATTTGCAAGTGAACGAGGTGTGAAATTTATCTATAGATTTGAAAGGGCAAGAAATGTTACTTTGTTCTTTTAAATTCAAATGAATTTGAGAGCTGCCATTTTGCCTAAGAGGAAGAAAATTCTGTCCAGATCATTTGGAGGAAGGGTGGAAGAAACAAAGGGAACTTCTTCCCTCGTGTTGCACAAGACTCTGAAAGGGCCTTTTCAATGTATGAAAAATGAGGAGAAAGGCACCCAGTCATTGTTTAAGTCTACAGTTCCCTTGAAAGCAAATGATTCTGCACTTTCCATAAAAAGCCTGAGATGAGAATCTTAACCAAAGGTGAGAATACCAGGTTACTGGACCCTTCTACTTTCCTGCCGTGAAGCAGGAAGGGGATTTGTGTGTGTCATCTTTATTGCCTCTCCTTGGCCCTTCAACCTCTACCCCTCTCCTAAGACCCCTAAAGAGGCCTAAATTGTCAGGAAATAAAAGATATAGAGAGCTCTTGGAACAAATTTCCTTTTTAGCCCTACAGAACCATCTTCCCCTGAGGCAAAGGAATTGCAAGAAGGACCTTGTTGGAGAAGCAAGTGATAGGAAAGAAAAACAATGGGAATAAAGCATAAATAAATAACGTATATGTTGATTCAGGCACAAGTGTTTACATGTTCTGTTCCATTGAGGAGGTTAAATGGAGGTGTACAGATTTCCAGGATGTAAGATTGTGGTTTTGGGATTGTGCAATTTAGGTCCAAATCCTAGTTTCCCACTTAACTAACAAAGTGAGTCAGTTTATGTTTGAAGCTGCTTTGAGGTTTACTATCCTCAGTTTACAGGTACTTTTGAGGATAAAATAAACTAATTATGACTGTGTCTAGAACATAATTAGTACTCGGTAAATGGTGTTGCTCTTTATAACATGTTTGTTTAAATAGTTCTGTTATCTAGTCACTTCAAGTAAACATATTGGAATGTCAAATATGTTTCTAGTGTCTTAATCAACTCTGTTCAGAAATTTGGAAAGAGACAAAGATACCATTCCACAAAGTGAGAATAGCAATTTTCCATCACCTTTATAAAAATTAAAAATATATTTCAGAAAAACATTGAGATATTCATAGTATTACCTTTGATATATTGCAATTACAGTATGCCAAATCATCTGGTTAGATATAAATTTTTAGAAATTTAAAAACACTTTAATAGGTAAGAAATCTTCCTTTTCTTTCAGTAATCTTTTTCATCAGAATGTCTGTCAATTAAAATGTACGTAATCTTGATCAAATAGAACATCTTTACTCCAGCTTTTTTCAGAATTCAGAGGATATAGAAATATATGAGTATAGTGTGTATGTGTATCCATCTATAGAATTAGATATACATAATATGTATACATATAGGGTTTTACAGATATATATATATATATAGAGAGAGAGAGAGAGAGAGAGATTATAAGTCTCTATGTATCAGAACTTACATATACATTCATATATATAGGAATATAAGGGATAGAGAGAGATAACTGAATTTTCTACTTTCATTTTATATTTTCTGTCATCTGAAAAAAATAAAGATGAGAAAAGACTTACAGGTCAAAAAGGCCTACTTGATAATTTGAAGATGGTATCTTTATTCAGTATTCATTGCCATTTCTAGTGCTTGGATACAATTCAAAGTCCATTAAGTTCTTGCTGGAAATATCTTCAATTCAGGTTTCTTTGGATTAAAGCATTAATAAGAAAGCTGGCAATGTTTTGTATGAGTCATTATAGATTTAATTCCTAATATTATTTTCTTCTTCAAGTATAGAATATATAGTTTAAAATGAAAAAAAGGCTAGAGTATTAGCTATTTGTAATAATAAAATGCGGAATGTAAAATTTAGATACAAACAGAATTAAATTTCTTAGCATACCTCATTCAACTTGTCTTTTTTTCAGTTTTTATTTCATAAAAAGAGGCTTGTATGAATTTCCTCTAGATGTTCTTGGGACATCATCATGCCTACTCTCTCTATTCCATAAGTTTTCATAGGATTAATCAAAGCATATTACATCAAATGAATCAATAGTTGTTAATAGTTTTTACTTGTGAGGTATGCAGAAAATTTTCAGAGTTTGTAAGTCTGAATTGTCTTCAAAGTAGGATTTCCAAATAATATCCAGGATTCTTGGTTGAATTTTAATTTCAGATAAACAGTCTTTCTTGTAAATCTGTCCCAAGTGTTGCACAGGACATACTTAGAGGGGAAAAAAAAAAATTATCTGACATTAAAATTCAAATAAGTGTCCTATGTTTTTATTTACTAAATCTAGCAACCCTTATTTCAAGGTACTTATGTACCTTGAAACTTACTTATGATGGAGTCAGCTAAATATTTACCCTACGTTTAGTGCATATAGCTTTTAACCTCTTGTCCACATTACAGCAGTTACAACCCTTCTAAAGTGACCATCTCGTCATATCAGTCTCCTGCTTAATATTCTTCATTGACGCCTTATCTTTTCAAGCTTCCCTTTCCAGTCAAAATTTCTTGGCTCTTCAAGCATTGGTCTCTGCCTACCAAATCTGCTACCACTCTCTCTTCATTCCTGTCATACCACATAATTTGCAATTGCTTGAACACGTCTTGCATTTTTCCCTGCCACGCTATTTTTCTAAGCTGTTACCTCTGACTAGGATGTTCTTTGATTCATCATGCACCAGATGAAATCTGCTCATCCTTTAGACCCAATTCCAATATCTTTTCCAATACTAGAAAGTCTGTCCTACTTGGGAAGGATAGCTAAGGGCTTTCCAGTTATATTTCCATAGTTCTCTAAGTGTGTTTCATTGAGCATATTACATGGCTCTGATTTTTTAAAATTCATGACAGTTTACTTGTAAGCCAGGGATGGGGATATGTGAAAGAGAAAAGAAAGTGTATGGGAGCTTGTGTATTGCAGGGATGTATTTGTGCTTGATGTACAGTAGTTACTTAATTCATGTTTGTGTAATACAAAAGAGGAGGGAGAGGGAGTATGGAAAGTCTCAGGTCTTAAAGTCAAATATTTGAAATGTGACATAGAAAAGGGGAAAATCTTCACTTTCCTCATGGTAGAAATTTGAAGAGGAATAGAAAGATTCATTAAGTAAATAATATTTGCTTTTTCTAGAATAAATATGAGATAACATTTATTTTTTCCCAAGATCTACAAAAAAAATGTAAAAGCACAAGTGCCTTGCTGAATCTTTTTGTTCATCTTTTGCTTTAATTTTTCCTGCTTTTCCAAGTAACTTCTATTCTAAAAGAGATGGTATTCCTTTGTATTTAAAATACAAATTTATGTGTCTCTTCCCCAGGGAAGATTTGAGTGAAGGAAGCTCTAATTAACCTTCTGATGTGTATCACTCAGAGGATCAGACTTTCTACTCCTAGATTAGGAAGTGTCAAAGAGAGTTGGCCAGATGTCACAATGTTAGAACAGGTGATTTTTGAGATTCTCCTTAGTCAGATGTCCACATTTTATTTCTCAATTTCAACACATCTGTTTCCATAATTAAACAAAAGAACCAAAGCCAGTTTGAAGCCAAGTATACATGTAAATTTCAGCCATTATTGTTACAGAATTCATACCTTTATTTTATTGATGATATTAAAAGATAGTGTTTGCATACTATCTTGAAATAAAATGTGTTCTTGGTGAAAAATTTTTAAAAAGGAACTTGGCAGAGTAATTACATGAAGGAATATAAAAACTTACCTTTCAACATGGAAATATGTATTTTAAATATCCCAACAGATAATTATACATAATACTCCAATATATAATGTGTAATATGTGCCTTTCTGATTAATGGTAGACTTTGAAGATAAACTCTACAGGTACTTAGTATTTCTGAAGGCTTTTTTTTTTCCTTCCAACATGCTACATTTCTCAGCCAAGATTAGCATTCATTTTCAAGCAAATCACTTCTGCTACTAATTAATTAGCAGCTATAGAATAAAAAGCGTCTTAGAGAGTGTATGATGCAGGAAAATAAAACCTTTCTTGGCTTCAGTTTCTTATTAGGCTGCTCTGCTTTAGCATATTTATACAGATATTCACTAGTTGCTCAGCAACCTTTCAATGATCAACACTGTAATAGTCTTTCCTTCATTATGTCAGGCCTTTCCTACCCACCCACCCCTCCCTTACACCCCACTTGTTAGTAATGAACCCAGTTCTTACAATCATACAACAATCGCATGGGACCAGCTATCAGTTTATGGTAAATGCCTCAACCAGGAGCATTCACTGATCTATCGCAAGCTTCTTGCTCCTCAAAAACACATTTCTCAAGGTGTCCCTATTACTTATTTTGAATAGAAGACTTTAATTCAAACTGAACAGTTAAACAATTACTCTAGGATGTGTGTTCTCTCAACCAGAAAGGCATTTGTGTGGTTTTAAGAGGAAAATTTTGAGAGGGCAACTTTGAGAGGGCAATGCTTAATCCCAATGAGTATCTTTCAGTACCATTGGGCACACAGAAGAAAAAAAAAAATGTTGGGATAAAGATAGCTCCTTGGTTCCCTGCAAATTATATCATGCATATAAAGCCAGTGTTATGTGAACTTTGTACTTTAGGCTTTAAAAAAAGAGAAACACTTAAAATTAATGAAAAATGAAGAACGTCTCCCTCCATAAACTAGAGGCTATTTTAGAAGGAAATAAAGGGTAAATACAGATAACGTCAAATAGTCATGGTGAGGACTCAGGAACCTGATGGGCTGGGTCAGAATAAAGCCTCTCATTGTTCCTTTTAACCATGATGGATAGAAGGGGTAACTTCACCAGTTCCTTTCCTTTACTTCTCTCTTTTCTCCTTCACAATGCCAAATATCATCATTGTGTTTTTTAAGGCGTGAAAGGGTACTAGGGAATAGAAGAGAAGGGAACTTCTACCCCCATTTGAGAAAACACAAATGAAGGAGTGATTTAGAAGTTCCTGGATGTTTCATCTCTCTTTTCTTTCTCTTCTATCATATGCCGTATCAATTGCAGTTATATTATCATGGAGTGTTTTATATTATTTGAATGCATCTGGACAGGTGCAATTTATTTTATATACCTTTAAAAATACATTTAACACTCAATAGTCATTGGTGTAAAGGAAAATATTTATTTTTTTAGAAATAAGAGGGTAGTGTATTTACCTTATTCATTCTTTTCTCACTACACTCATTAAACATCAAACATTGCATATATTTGAGACATGCTATCTACTTTCAAAAAATTATTAATACATATCAATTATCTGAGACAGCAAGACTCTGAAAGTGAAGGAATTCCTGATGTGACACTTTGGAATAAAAGATATTAGTATTCATTTTTCTTAATAGCAACTTTATATCATCCAAGGTAACTGGCAGCTATTCTGTAAGATTTGGTGTGTAAGGAAATTAAACAAGGGTGTGTTAAGTTACATTTTTTGTTTGTTGAATGAGAAATACTTCTACTTTAGCTGACAGATAAGATCCACTGTAAGAGAGAAGCCTAAAAATACAAGATTCTAGGAGATGGTTTTAGAAAGGTGTGGAGGGGCAATCTGTCCCTTTCTCACATTCTTATGAAATGTGACAAAGGTGACATCAATTTTATTTTGAAACCCAGGTCTTTAAAGTTTATTGTCAGTATTGTAACCTTTATGGAAGAGCATTATGCTTAATTATACTAAAGACTTCAGTTTATATTTTGTGGATATTTATTCCTATAAGTGGTGTGTGTGTTTGTGGTTGGGCACTCAAAAATGCCCAACCACAGGCCCACATGCCTGGGCCTGTGGTTGGGCATTAAAAAATGACCTCTAGCATCCACCACTATGCATAGTCGAGAACTCCAAAGTGTTTGGATGAGAAAATTTGATTCTGTACCTTTACTTAAATCAACTAGGTGAAACAAGAAATGGTCCTTCAAGAGAGAATAACTTCAAGACTTTTGAAACTCTCTATTTAAAAAGTTTTCCCTAGCAGGTTCTTGAACCTGCTAAGGAATGAGATGTCTATTTTCTCACATTTTTATAACAAAACTGTGTTATTTAGTATAACGTTCAGATATTTGCAACATATATGTTATACCTTTATCATATATGTTTTATATATATATTTTTTGTCATGGTTGCCCTGTATAATACTCTCCATATACTTTCTAAAACTTTTGGTATTTTCACTTAGATAAAGATATTTACTTGCTTTGCCTGTGGATTTGTCAACATTTTAATTCAGAATATGGGATTTTTATCTCATATGTAAACAACTTGACATTAGTAAATATCTTGTTGAGTATTTGTTTTATGATTGTTTATTTACTCACAGTAAGTGCGAATTTAGTAGATGTATCATTAAATCTTCCTATCATCACTTTCAGCTTAGATTGCAAGTATTTATTCACTCACTTTGCATATTAAATCAACCTGATCACTTGTACCTGATAAACAATAACAAATCCATTTGCAAAATTTAATATTAACTTCCCTATTTAATGCTTAGAAATCTGAATAAGAACATATAATATAAATAGAAATATACATACAGATTCAATTCAGAAAGACAATCTATATTTAAGGTTTCAGTTCTATTTCTAAATTAGTATACACCTAATTAAATTAATTTCTGATCATAGGAAATCTGTTACTTGAATTACTGATTTCTTTTTCACTCTATAAGGATCTATATCTTTTCACATTTTAACATTTCAGAAATCGGAATGCAGATGACAGGGGTTTTGCATTGTTATGTTATGTTGAATTGGTAGAATTTTTTTTTCTTCTTAAAGGTGCATCTTATCATCAAGAGTATCTTATATTCATTTAGTTAGATAATAACATAATCTCATGTAGTTTCAACATAACTATAGCATTTTAATATTAAAAACCCTGTAATATTAATATAGACCTGTTCCTTAAAACTAAATTACAAACTATTCTTTTTCAGGATTGTTTCACCTAAAATTCTCCTAATCTGAGAGACAATTTTATACTAGGTTAACAGTTAAAGTAGATTATATTTCTTTTACACTTTAAGGGCTAATTTCTATTTCAGTTTATCCATCTCTTCTCTAGGTTTAATATTCAAGGTACAAACACATCCACTAATTTGTACTGAAAAATACTAAGCTATAGAGATCTTAGCATACTGGAATTAATAATGTTTAACATGAAAATACCTAAGTTATGTACCTGACTACAATATGCCTCCTAAAAATTATAGCATGTAACAAAGCAGTAGCTTTGTTTTGCTTCATACCCACATACTGCAATTAGTTTTCAAGAGTTACTTCACTTATTGACATGTTTCTTTGGTTCATCTAAGTAGTAGTAAATAAAAGAAGACCTGTAACATACACATTAAATTACATATGCTAAAATTTCTAGATTATCTAAATAATGGCTCAAATAGAATTGTTGCATTAGTTGTATTTAGATTTTATTTTGATGTTATTTTGTATTTTTTCCTTTTGCATGTTTTCATGTTAAATGTTTATTGCATTTTTCTTCATTATATATCGTAATACCACAAAATTATATATCATAATACCACAGTTAGAATTATTTTGTTAAGCCTTTATTCAAATGTTTCACTAAAATTAATGGAGCATAATATATTTTTATATAAAATAACATGCCAACATAAATATCTAAAAGCCACTTATTTGAACATGTAATTATCTTTAACATGAACTTATGTAGCTATGTACATATTGGGCCATCCACTTATATCTCTAGCATCATATTCTGTTCTTCAATTCTGTTGTAAATTAGACAATAATTACAAAGCAGAGTTGCACAAAATTGTTTTAAAAATCTAAGGCTAAAAATTTGATCACAGTTTAAAATTCAATTATGAAATGAGTTTTCATTTGTTACACTTTCTAAATGACACATTTATAAATGGCTCTATAAGAATTATGCTCAGCCTCTTGAAGATATATTGTTGAAATAAGAAAGACTTCAAAAACATAATTTTCATTATAATGCATAATATAATCTAAATTTAATATTGTAAGGATTACTGTTAAGTAAATTTACCAATTTACATGTGTAACATATGTCATTTTCCATTATCATAGTTCCAAAGATGACATATAGTTATGATTTATAGAAGCATGCATATATATGTAAACCATTTCATTTTATTTTTGTTATATTGAGAAATGTTTTACTAAGGAATATTAATAAAATATACTTTAGACCTGTGTTTATATTGTAAACATCTTATTTTTAAATAGATCTCCAGTAATTTAATGGCAGGATAATCTAATTGTGAAAAACACATCTTGTATACATAATTTGATTTCAAACAAAGAATGGATTTTCTGAATGTACATTTTATTCTTTAATTTGGGTTGTATGTTGTATAACAAATGCATTTAATACTGTGCTATTAAAGATAATGTTTATTTATTTGTGTAGCATACTTAAATTTCTGAAAGAAAACAACATATATTTTAATATTGGATTAGCTATATAATATATTTAATAATGAATTATTGCTATATATAATCCTAAGACTTTTCTCAACATTGGCAATTACCTCATAAAACAGTTATGTATGCAAAACTGTTGAGTGTTTTTAAACTGTTAAATGGTAATTGTTGCATTTTGACAATTTTAAAATCTGTGTTTCATACACTGCCAAATTAAAGTGGTACCAAAACCAGTATTCTAAATTAGTCTACATTTTAGATAAAATGATTATATAATATATGATATAACTGTATGGTGATTGATGATTTTATTGCCTTATAAAGGAAATCAATGTTATTTTTATGTAAGTTATTCCATTTTATAATCAAACATATTTAACTACATCTAGATGCACCTATGTCTCCTACTATTATAAGATATGATTACTTTTCACTCTACAGAAATTTGAACATTCTAAATAAACCCATTTCACACAAAATTTGTATGCTTTTAAGGGTTGGGAATTATAACACAAATCTTCAAGTAACTCTCACTTATGCAAATAAATCTTCAGGTTCCACACTTTTCCAAAATGATGACTTTGAAAGTTAAAAACAAAATTGTTAGTTTTCCTCCCTTTGGGATTTCTCTTCATTATATGTTTGAAATATGACCTTGCCATGGTAAAAATTATGATCATATTTCCTTTATGAAATTCATTTTATTTATTATTGTTAATATTATTTTAACATTATTAACTTTATTCACTTATTTTTTCTTTTGATGAATATTTCTTGAGCATCTACTGTGTACCAGACACCGTTCTAGATGCGAGGTATTCAGCAGTGAATGGAACAGAATAACAAAAATCTCAGCATTCGGGGAGCTTGCATTCTAGTGTCAGGAAGAAAGAATATGAGCACAAAATATACATAAAACATTGGAGCTAGTTAGTAAAATATCTGGTTGAAATATGTATCTGTTTGGAGTATGATTGTTAGATAAATTGTTTTATTCAATCCTTTATTCCAACTTTCCATCCAGTTCTACATTCAAGCTGAGGTTAGTACTGAATCACCACCACCACTAGCCAGAAATAGAATTCTGTTGCTGAAGATTTTAAGTCTGGAATTGCTAGCAAATCCTGGATCTAAAGGCTATGAAAGATCAGTTTTAACTCTCAAATTTGGTCAAGACCTGTATTTATCTTGTTTTCAAGAAAATGGGTATTTGGAATTGGTCTATAGGTTTTGGATTAGTTACAGAAGCAACATAGATCCCCAAGAATTACCCCAGAATTATTGACCCATACACAAGAGATTATTCATGATCAGCTGTAATGACTTCAGTGATGGAAGATAATAAATAGCTATCCAGTTTATTCCTTGTAGTAAGGCTAGAACTTTGACTTGTGATAGTGTGCACTTTTTTGTATACTTCTAAGACTGTATTTTGCAACATATGTTTATCGTTAAGTGGTTTTCTTTTTTAAACTAAAACTGAAAGCCTAGAAATTTCGATACAGTTATCCAAAGTTTTCCAATATTAGTTTTTCATCCTCCCTGATTTTATACTTCCTTTCTAAAGTGGAAGGTGCAGTTAAATTCCCCAGGTGAATAATACGGATCAGGTAATTGTTTTTATAGTAATAAGCACATGGGCATTCCAAATACCTGATCTATCCTGAGGTTAATTACTAAATGTTAGTCTTGCAAGCATAGTTATTGCTTAATCATATGATTAAAGAAAAATCTTACTAAATATTAGCTTAGTAAATCTTATTGGCCAATTTGCGTAACCAACATGGATTTAGGAGATAGTAATATTCACAAAATGGCTTGGATAAATACTCAATAGCAACTTCTTCCTGACTGATGTTTTAGAGTATATTAAAGGTCTTTAAAATAATCTCATAATTGTCATACCATATTTATCTTTGGCTCCCTCAAAATACAATAATTTAATTCTTTTGAATTTCTCTATCAAATTTACCAAGGTATAATAATTTAGGCTGGCAGAATTAGTAGCAGATATGTATCCCTTTATTTGCTTATGAATGAGAGGACCCCATGTTTGACTTCCTTTCAGCTTTAAAGCAGAAATCAGAATTACTGGTCTTACTAGCCACCTGCCTGCAACATAAAGGGGGGAAAAAAAATGTAGAGCATGCCCAAACCACATTAAGTGGTTAAGCTATTTTCTTCTTGCAGAATGGTTAAAATATTCCTTGTATTTTTGCTACAATATCTAATTATACTTTGTAGATAGAAGTTCAAGATGCAATTTATTGAGAAGGCAAGTATATGAAAACATATCACTCACCTGCCTTAAAAAATATTAAGAAGCTTTCTAAGCAGGACCTGATGATTATGCCTAATTTGTAGCTGTACTTCCAAAATTCAGTATTTTTTTCTTGTTAAGCATTTTAGATGTCAAGACCATTTTGAATGTATCTTCATTCCATTTTATACTTTTATTATAAGTTACTTTTTTCATTTTTTAAGAATTATGTCCTACCATGGGTAATCTTTTAAAAAGGTTTAGGTGATAGAAAAAGAAAACCCTAATTTGGCACCTTTAAACTCTATTTTTAAATTACTATGAATCTTTAATAAGGTTAGGAATGTAGAGAAATATATGCCACGAAGTGCCTGTGAGACATTTGGATATTCGCAACCATTTATTAAAGCTAGTTTTGTATGAATAAAGGTTCTGAGCTATTAGTTAATTTTCAATCATTTCTAAATATTATTTTTAAGAAGTTGAAAATTGGCTAGTCTCAAGTTTTACTTTAAAATAGCGAAAAATATTACCAAAAATACAAAAACAACCCACTAAAGTCTAAAGCATGTATAGCTCATGACATTGAACATTTTATCATGTGGCGACTTTCCGGCAAGTGAGGTTAAGATAGACATTTACATAGAATAGTTATTTCAGAGCTTTATTTTTTTAATCATTTTGTTTTAATTTTGGCTTTGATTTTAAATTTTCTTTCACTTGCTTATCTTAAAATAGAAATGTTTGATGTTTTTCCCAGAAATTATGAAGAGATATGGCACAGACTATTCGAAGCATACTTTTTGAGAAAAGTGTGGTTACACAGTTACCCATTCTGTCAAAATTTGTCACTTGCCAGGAATTCATTGCTAATATTCATCTGTAGATAAATAACAAAGAAGATTGATTCAGTGCAACATAAAGGGTTTACTGCTTCGCCTCCCTGCCCCAAAATGTGTTACAGTGCAAATGTGGTATATTTGCGTGTGATATCTATTCATAGGTTGAGTGATACAAAGCAATCATCTGATCTGGTTACTTCGCATTCTAGGGGCGTGATTGTGTTTTGCCTCTTCATGTTGGTTATCCTTAAGGTAATAGAAGGGAATATAATTTATTAAACTTATCAGAAAAAAATAAAATTTAAAAGAAAAAGTTAGCATCTAGTGCTACTGTGTCCCACAGGTTCTTCTACATTGGCCCACACTACCTCCACTGGTGAGTTAGAGGAGCATAACAGGACTTCCACTGGTGCTTTTGCTGTTGCTAGCACATCTGCAGATGTTACTGTATCCAGTGTTACAGCTGTCACCATCCATAGACTTTCCGTGGAACAGCGAGTGCAAGTTACGAATCTCAGAAATTCAGGTCTGGACCCCAACACGTCCAAGGATGGGCCCTCTCCTCATCAAGCAGATACACAAAGTACAAGGAGAAGACCAAGAAATGCTGAACAGATAGAAAGAACTAAAGAGCTTGCAGTTGTTACTCATAGAGGTATTGGATGTTATTTTACTTGTGCCCATTTAGTTATAGCAAAAGCTATATTTTCGTAATGATTCCAAGTAGAGAATGAGCTGAAAGAGAGCCAAACTGTAGGAAGCAAAAGAAAAACTTTAAAGTAGCTGAAAAATACAGATAGTAATAGCCAAAACCTGAATCATTTGAAAGCACAAAAAAAAAAAAAAAAGTGAAATGCAAATATTGGGTGGGAGTGGGGGTAAAAGTAGAAAGAAAAGAATGCATAAAAGAGATCATAAAAACAAGTACTAAATATCTATATCTATTGCATATTACATGCCAGTTATGATGTTGAGTTAATTTGAAATAAAATAGCCAGTTTCTATTAATAAGTGTGCATATTGACACATTGGTTATTTATCCTTTGTAGCAATTTTCAGCATTTGCATGAAATTTTTATGTTACACAGATGCTATTGAACAATTAAGAAAATAGATAATTTGGACACAATGGAAGCATTCTATCTGGTGATTATTTTATGAAGTTTTCTCTTCTACATCTAAATTACCTATTGCCTGAGCTATATGATTGTACTGAGATTTCTCATTTTGAAAAGGTAACAGCTATTCATTGAGATTATGGATCAAAATTTAAATATCCATTAACTTTCTAATTTCTATAGTAAAAAGGCCAAATCATATGTTGGTAATTTTCCAGTTAATTAATGTTGTAAGCCTACCTTTTACAAAGTTAGGAAGTGTAGCAAGTGTATTTTTCTGTTTCTTGGTAGCAAGTTTCATTGAGCAGTTCATGAGAAAAAAGTCAGTGTAGTGTCAAAAATAAAGGGACTTACTTCATTTATATTGATATATGCTTCGGTGGAAATACTAATTAATTGAACATGTTTCAAGTACAAAATACCTACTCCAACTCTATTTCCAACTCATCATCATGTGTTTTCCAAAATGGTTATGTTTTATGTAGTGCGGTTAGGAATGGTTTATACAGAGCACGATATAAGTGATGGAAAGCATTCTGGCTCAGTGTACATGAAGGAGAAACACAAAGACATCTTTATTTAAGTTGGTTGAAAATCATACAGAAATAGATCAGAAATTCATTTCCATCAAAATTCATACTGACAGTATTTTAGTTTTCTTTACTAACCATCTTAAAATGAATTCTAAACATATAGTAGTCTCCTTTAAAGAATTAAATCAATATCACCTTGCTTCTCTATTCACTTTCATACCATATTTCCATTGCTAAGAATATAGGAGTAATTATAAATTGATGATTTGCTTAATCAAGTATACACTCTTTCTTAGTAGCAGGAAATTTAAAAGTATAAATGTTATTCTATTAAAGAAAACTTCCCTTCAGTTTTTTCACTCTCTTTGGAAAACTGCATGAGCTAACACTGACAACTCTGTAATCCATTGAATAAAAGACAGATAATTCTCAAACATAAGTTTATTATATAAATCAAGTAATAATACAAATACTGCTGTAGTCAAAGTTTACCACCAAGTGATCTGAGAAACTCTGGGGTTATAAATTAATATTTTATAGAACTAGGAAAAATAATTCATTTTGAAAAGAGAATAAACAGTAGAGTAAATAAATAATACTATTCAATATTATTGAATAAAAAATTGATTTAAAAATTACTCAATTTAGGGATGCCTGGGTGGTTCAGTTGGGTAGACAACTGCTTTCGGCTCAGGTCATGATCCCGGAGTCCTGGGATCAAGTCCCGCATCAGGCTCCCAGCTCCACGGGGAGTCTGCTTCTCCCTCTGACCTTCTCCTCGCTCATGCTCTCTCTAACTCTCTCTCAAATAAATCAATAAAATCTTTAAAAAAATTACTCAATTTAGGGCACCTGGGTGGCTCAGTGGGTTAAGCCGCTGCCTTCGGCTCAGGTCATGATCTCAGGGTCCTGGGATCGAGTCCCACATCGGGCTCTCTGCTCAGCAGGGAGCCTGCTTCCTCCTCTCTCTCTCTCTGCCTGCCTCTCAGCCTACTTGTGATCTCTCTCTGTCAAATAAATAAATAAAATCTTTAAAAAAAATTACTCAATTTAAAATTTTGAACCACATTTAAATAAATTTAATTAAGCGTATTACTTCCTTGATAAATTCTAAGTCAGTACTCAAGTTTTCTCAATTGTCATAGTCTTCTCACTCTATTTTAGAGCTAATACATGTTTCATCCTTTTGCATATTCTTTCTAAAATAGTGTTTTTGGATATAATAGCCATTTGGTTGTGCCATCTACTTTTGAAGTAAATATTTCTTAGTTATTTATGTTTAAATTATATGTATGGAAAATGTTCTAAATGGTATATTATTTTTTCAGTGACTTAAATTATTATACTTTCATCAAATTTCTATATGAATTAGACTTAGTCCTTCTGACTCTTCTTCAGTAATCTGCTGTTTCAGTGATTTCAGATACCTAGTTATTACATTTGAGGCACAAATTTTTAACATTTTGAATTAAAAACTTTAGGTCAATGTTAGAAATAAAAGAGGTATATCATCCCTATGTCTATTAATGCTTTTGAAAACACTCAATATTTAGCTATATTTTCAGACACAATATAGACTTTGAAAACTTGACTGTTAACAGGGCCAAATTTCTAAATTGGAATCAGCTGACATCAAAGCAGTATTCTTTATAAAAATAATTCCAGCTCACCAGACATACCTGGAATGTCTACTGAGTACCAGGATGTGTTCTAGAAAATAAAGATAACAGATGACCCCCCTCCTTCAAGAGATTGAGATAGAGTGGAAGAAACAGAGAAATTAATCTGGTGCTACAAGAAAAATTTTGTAAAGCTCATCACTGATTAGATACTCAAAGAGTTACAGGGTATATGCTGACAGTGAGTCACTTAATTGACATAGTGAATGAGTCAGTAAACATAATGCAAAACTAATTTCTTAGTTTTTTTCTAGGTATTTTAAAGAACACAAATCAGTTTTTGTTCTTCTATTCCAAGGTCCACAATGTAGGCAGAATTGTCTTTAAAACCTGGACCATATACACAATAGAATATTATTACTCACACATCAGAAAGGATGAATACCCAACTTTTGCATCAACATGGATGGAAGTGGATTAGATTATGCTAAGTGAAATAAGTCAAGCAGTCATTTATCATATAGTCAATTATCATATGGTTTTACTTGACATAATTGACATATGATATGACATAATTGACATATGATATGACATAAGATAATTGACATAAGTTAATTATCATATCATAAGTCAATTGACACAAGTCAATTATATGGTTTTACTTCTTTGTGGAACATAAGGAAGAGCATGGAGGCTATTAGGAGAAGGAAGGGAAAAAACCGTGAGAGACTATGGACTCTAGGAAACAAACTGAAGGTTTGAGAGCAGGGCGGTTGGAGGGATGGGTTAGCTCAGTGATGGGTATTAAGGAGGACACGTATTGCATGGTGTACTAGGTGTTACATGCAAATAATGAATCACGGAACACTGCCTCAAAAACTAATTATGTACTGTATGGTGACTAACATAATATAATATAAAAATAAATAAATAAAACCTGATCACATCACACCACTGCATTAAAGCTTCCAATGGCTTCTCCATGATCTTAGGAATAAAGCCAAGATTTGGTGATGACGCACAAGAAATTCCATGATCTGGCTTTTGTCCGTATCTCCAAATTCATCCTGCAGGACTCTCATAGTTACTCTATTTTTTTTGGCCAAACAGAAATTCTTTTAATTGTCCAAACATAGCGTGTTCTTTTCTACTTGAAGCCGCTTTTATGAACTATTCTTTCCATCCTTTCAATCATATCATTCTAATTCCTTTTTGAAATTTTAGTTTAAATTATCAACTCCAGAAAAGTTAGTTTTCTCTCTTTTAACTCACCATTGTACTCTGTACTTCTCCTGCATTTGTAATCACTAGCCCTATGGCTTGACCTATAAAATTTTCCTCTCTGAGGAAGGGAGTGCGTAGTCTGGCTCATGCTGTATTCCCAGGGCTTAGAACAGCTTCTGAACCATAGACATATTTAAATAATATTTGTTAAACTAATGGATTTATATTTATAATATGACCACTAAAACTTTCACTTAAATTTCTTAGAAGTCTTAAAATTATAATTTTCAATATGTTCAAATATCTATATATTTCAGTATTTTAATTCATAAAAAGCATCTTATTCTCATGAACCCACAATAGTATATTGCTTTTATATATTACCACTTCAAAATTTACAACATAAAACTAGATATAAGTGACTTGCTTATAATCCTTATCCATTTATAAAATCGAAGGATATTTATAGTTAAACCCAAGAAAACTATAAAGTTGATAAATTTCATATGAATAAATATTAATGTTATGCAATGAATATTATTTTGCTGAAAGTCATTACCATTTAAAGCATATATGTGATAGAGATTGTGATAGCCTAGTTTCCTTTGAGGTGTTCAAGTCCATGCTATTTTATGCTATATGATAATTTAATTTTTCATAATTTTTCTTTAGTCACACTACAATTTCATTTTTTAAAGATTTTATTTATTTATTTGACAGAGGTTGCAAGTAGGCATAGAGGCAGGCAGAGAGAGAGAGGGAATGTAATTTCATTTTTATTTTGTGATATCTTGTTTTTTTTTAAGATTTTATTTATTTATTTGACAGAGAGAGATATCACAAGTAGGCAAAGAGGCAGGTAGAGAGAGAGGAGAAAGCAGGCTCCCTGCCAAGCAGAGGACCTGATGCGGGCCTTGATCTCAGGACCCTGAGATCATGGCCTAAGCAGAAGGCAGAGGCTTAACCCACTGAGCCACCCAGATGCCCCTTGTGATATCTTTTGATCATTACTAGTTTCCAATTTATTCTCAATAATTTGAGGCAATTAAAGTACTTACAGTTTACATCAGTATCCTATAAACTCAAAGGAGACATGGACACAGAAATTGCACATAGTATTTGGTACTTGTACTTGTGTGTTGTGGACTCAATCTATGTATTAACTTACTATAAATCAGCATAGCTAGATACTTTATTAATAATAGACACACCATTAATGAATAAGTAGGAAAAAACTTGAATGTTTATCAAAGATATCTCCAATTCTCTATAGAATACTCTTCCAATTAATTTTCCTACTATACTATAGTTAAAACATCAGTTAATTTGGGATGCCTGGGTGGCTCAGTTGGTTGAGCATCTGCTTTTGGCTCAGGTCATGGGATTGAGTTCCGTATCAGGCTCTTTGCTCAGCGAGGAGCCTGCTTCTCCTTCTGCCTGCTGCTCCCCCTGTTTGTGCTCACTCCTAATCTCTCTCTCTCTCTCACACACAAGTAAATAAATAATCAGTTAACTCAATTTCAATAATCTTCTTAAAATATTTTTTCACTTTCTACTTATTCAGTAAAAGGAAACCATTTCCAATTTTCTCTATTAAAAAAAATTTCAACATTGAAATAAAAAGTAAGAAAGAATACTAAAAAAACAGTGTTGTTTTAGATCTTCTTTAAACTGTGTACTAGCACACACCACAGTTTCCTGTGGTCATAGCATCCAATAGTCCCAGCTTTTATTGACTGGATTTTAGTCCACTTATGCTACCTATTATGTGTGAGACCCTGTGCAGGTTACACGAACTATCAGAGCTCTATTTCCATATCTGTAAAATAGTGTCATTGTATTACAGTAGGGTTTCTGTGAGGGTTAAACATGGTATTAGGTGGAAGTGCTAAAAAATGTTAGGTATTTTTTCCCCAGTGGAAAGTTAAAACCAAATTGCCCAGCATTGCTAGTTAGTTCTGGTTTGAGAGGTTTGAGAACTAGAGGTTTGGGAACTAGGTTTGAGAACTAGACTGAGTCTGTATTTGCCCCTTGTTAGCTCTCTGGTCTTGAGCAATTACTTCAACTCTAAAAGCTCAACTTCTTAGTAATGGAGAAAACCTGCGTCATAGTTAGCTGTGTGGAAAAATACAGCGCAGTTGTTTTCTTGTTTTCAACAAATACTAATTACTGTTACTTGTATTATTATTCATCAAATATGTTTTAACTCTTGCTGTGTGCATGACATTGTACTGGAGAGGAGAGGTATAAAAATGAAGAATGCAAGCTATGCCATCAGGAGGTCTGTATAATTTATTAAAAAAATAGTAATTAAAAAATCATTGTGAGAAACACTACCCAGAACAGTATTTTTGAAATGCTGTTGAAGAAAGGAGAGTGACTAAATACTTCTGAATGTAATAAGTTGAGGAAGGCTGTATAGAAGATATTAGAACTAGTTTTTGAAATAGGAATCAAAGTTTCAAACTAGTAAATTGTGTTTATCACAAGATGCATTGAAAATGGTTTGACTAGATACTTGTGCTGAATAAAAATATGAGGAGTGTATACCAAAATAAACACAAGAAGTGTTCAACTATATTGATAGGAGTTTACATTTATATAAATAATCTATAAACAATTGATATTTTTAGTTTGCAAAATGCCCAGATGTCTAAAATTAGATAATCTAATAATATATAGTAATATTTAAATTTCACCCAAATACTTTTACCTTAACAATAGGTTCTTTTGAAATTAATTATTAATATTTACTTAAAACACCTTTTTCAATAATCCCTAAACCCTATAGTTCAGTATAGTTCAGCCCTAAGATATTTAGGCTCAATTAAGATAACAGGACCTATGTAATAACATAATTAAAACATTACAAGTAGAGTGTTCCTGTACTTCTAGATTTATATACTTGAGAATTATCTAGAATATTTCAGATTCATCTAATACAACATCGTTATTGTGTAAAGAAAATTGTGGCCCGGCAGAGAATGTAATGAAAAGCTAGTTTATATTGCTAGATCATTCTTTCTTTCATTTATCCAGGATTTATAAGGGCCTAATATATTCAAAGCCTTGTATTAGATGTTATTAATGTTAAAGTAATATAGATGAGTGGCACAATGGTGTTTCTTTCTCAGGAAGTTTATAGTCATGCCATTTAAAAAATAATCATTAAGATGTGTTTCTCCACATAATTTAGTTTAACATTTTTTGTATTATGAAATATATCTTTTTTTTTCAATATGTAGACAAGTTCTGTTAGCTGTTAATGAGTAGCATTGTTAGCTGCTGTTTTCAAGTATAAAATGTGGATATATTCTTCTGAAGAGTTCCTATACATCGATATATAATTATAAACTCTCTTTTATTGCTTGTCCTAGTAGCATATTAACTTAGATGATTATAACATGTTGCAGAGTCAAATGTGTTATGAGCATTTTGTAGCCATAGTTGCTGTTTATTTTTATTTATTTATTTATTTTTAAAGATTTTATTTATTTATCAGAGAGAGAGAGGGAGAGAGAGCAAGCACAGGCAGACAGAATGGCAGGCAGAGGCAGAGGGAGAAGCAGGCTCCCTGCCGAGCAAGGAGCCCCATGTGGGACTCGATCCCAGAACGCTGGGATCATGACCCGAGCCAAAGGCAGCTGCTTAACCAACTGAGCCACCCAGGCATCCCAATTTATTTTTTATTTATTTGCAGCATAACAGTATTCATTATTTTTGCACCACACCCAGTGCTCCATGCAATCCGTGCCCTATCTAATACCCACCACCTGGTACCCCAACCTCCCACCCCTGACATAGTGTAGTCAGTTTTTCCATAGTAGTCAATTTTTCCATAGTATGTTTAATAGTATTTTTAATCATATCAATAGGATCAAACAGAGCTTCAGTTTGATTTACTAATAGGAAATTACATTTAACTAAAATTGAATATGAGGTAGACTTCCCCCTTCTTTATAATAGCAACCTAAAAGGAAACCTCTTTTAATCATTAGTTTTTTACTAGAACTCTTTTTATTTTTTTTCACCTTTAAGATAAGAGTGGTTAATTCAGCATAAAACTTCATTTTAGCTCAGCAGTTTTAATCTAAAAAAAGCATTATTTTTTTTTCATTTTTGTCATTAGCAATATTTTCTTCAAGTTAGCTCATCTTAGCACTTACATTGCTTAACAGAAAAGAGAAAACACTATCAGACAAGCTGAAATTTCTAGTTTAATTCAGATATCAAATTCTGATACATAACAACTTTGTTCAAAAAAACCCTGTAATATGACAAAAACTTTATTGTATTGAAGTGATAGATTTTGGGTGTCTACTATAGGCCTTCCACTAATAGGCTATCTGGCTACATGTAAAATTTTAAGTATTTTCAACAGCTTGTAAGCAACTAATACTGTTTCCAAAAATTCTATTAATAGAGTATACACTTGTAAATCTAGAACATATTCTCTTTTTCAATCTTCAAAAGCAATAGCACAATAGAGAAGTTAATTTATGCATGATTACTTAGATATTTATGGATATTGATATTTGGCCATCAAATATTAAGGTTTTTATTGAACATATTATCTGTTTGCTAAGCATGTGATGAATTCCAAAGAAGTAGAATATGGTCTTTATTTTTAAAGGAAAATTGGTAGGGATAAAACTACAGAGAAAAATTATCTGTCACATCTAAGAAAAAGAATTGCTACAGAATCAATACGATATGTGAGTGGGGATGAGTTATAGCTATCTTCAAATGTGTGATGTGTTATTATTTATAAGAGAGATCAAAGGTGTTTGGCCATAGGTTGTAGAACTTTTATGGAACCACGGGGAGATAAAAAGTATTATAAAGAAAACTTCTAACATCAAGTTTTGTTCAAATACAGATTTTGTGTTTCAGGAATCAGTAAATTCCCAAATCACTAATAAGATATTCAAGCATAGCTTGATGGACAAATTAGATATTTAGAAAGCATTTAAGCATCAAAGAGTTTATCAGTAATATGATTGTTACTGCCCCTTCTAATCCCAAGTGTCTATAAATCTATCCAGATATATATTAATTAAATGTATTTACCATCATCTTCTATTTCTTCTTGATGTTTGAATTGATGTGATCTTATTGTTATGGTTATCCCATTGTAATAGCCAATGTTAAAACAGTCATAGACGTGGCCAGCACTAATATCAAGGAAGTTGAAGATTGGCTCTCTCCTTATTTTCATAGATGAGAACTCAGCCAAATAAACACTTCTTTTGGATATCAGTGCCTACCTATATACCTTAAATTCTAAAAACTCTCCATCTGAGGATCTAATTCTAGCCTTTTAAGTTAGTGTCTAAGATGACAAAGTTGCTTTCTTCAGGATCTCCTTTTCTTTTTTGTTTTCTTTCCTCTTCTTCCTTCCTTCCTTTTTTGACTTTCTGGATTTTTCCCCTTCATCTCTTTTTTCTCAGTCTGTTTCTTTTCTCAGTTATTTTCTTTCACAGTCTTGGTTCCTCTCTGCCTCCCTCTTTCCTCCCTCCTTACCTTCCTTCCTTCTTCAACAAATATTTACTGAGTTACTTACACACCAGACTCTTCCAGTTCTTGAGTAAGTGACATTGAACAAAAATGAGTAGACCCTGCTTCATTGAGTTTATATTCAATTGAGGAGAAAAAGACAATATGCAAATAAACAAAAAACAACGATGGTAGCAGGGATCGTGCAGGAAATTAAAACAGGCTGTGCAATGTATGGGTGACTACCTTAGTTTAGAGAGCAGGAAAGGCTTCTTTGAGGAGGTAAAAGTTAAAGTGAGACCTGAACATCATGGAAGAAGACAGCCATGTTAAGATCACAGGAGAAAGCTTATCACATAGAGAAAACAACAGGCTAGAAGGAGTTTGAATTTTGCTTGAGAAAAAGGCCAGTGTGCTGGAGTTCCGTGGCCACGGAGGAGAGGGGTGGAGATGAGGTGGGAAACTGGTGGAAACCACAGATCATATAGGTTCTTAGGCTGAGGTAAAGAGTTTTATTTTAATCTAAATGAGGCAGGAGCCACTGGTGGTTTTTAGCAGGGAAGTGATATTATCTAATATAACTTTCTTTTTTGTTTAAAGATTTTATTTATTCATTTGACAGAGATGACAGGTAGGCAGAGAGGCAGGCAGAGAGAGAGGGAGAAGCAGGCTCCCCGCTGAGCAGAGAGCCTGAATGCAGGGCTTGATCCAGATCCCAAGATCATGACCTGAGCCAAAGGCAGAGGCTTTAACCCACCTAGCCACCCAGGCGACCCCTAATAAAACTTTCTTTAAGATGTTATTTCAACAGGAAATTAAATTAAAAATTTGAATAGGAGCAGACAGACAAATTAGTAATGTATACAGAGGTGGAAATAATAGTTGATAGAGACTGGGAGTCCAAGTCTTAGACTGTGCTTCTCAATCTTCAATGTGAATGTAAATCACCTGGCAGTCTTGTTCAAATGCAGATTGTGATTTGGTGGAATTGGGTGGGATCTGGGGTTCTGCACTTCTAACAAGACTACAGGTTATGTTGATACACTGAATAGCAAGAATTTACGTGAGGATGATTGTCATGGGGAAAGAGCATTACTTGTCAGATACTACCTGCTCTCTCTCTACTCTCCAAGAGATCTTGTTCTTCACTTGAAATATTCCCAATGCTGATAAACTATCTCATAAGTTATAGTAAAAGTTATATTTTAATTCTGTAGGAATTACTCTAGTGGTGAGAAATTCATGAGTAGAGGGGATATTTTAGGGTGATGGATTTCTTGGGTCAATTTTAATGACAATAGTTCTGTCAACTCCTAAAAATGACAAAGCTGATTATATTAGTTATGATTTCACTGGGAAGATCAATGAATGTATGGATAACTGTTGAAAGCATTTCCACATCAAATTTTAATTAATCTATTAACTTTTATGCTAAAATCTATAACTTGAAAGGATTTTTTAAAAATGTATTATCAAATAACAGAAAGAAAAAAATACGAAGATTAGTTTCCCTTTACTTACTATGTTTCAAATCTCTGGAGAGTTAATTTATAGATGAAGCAAAACAGTGAAAAGAAGGATACAAAATTTGATTATCAAATCAAATATTTTCATGATTGAATAATTAACCATTATATTCTGTTTAATAGAAATGGCAAGTTGCATTTGCCTGCTTGAATTCCCAGGTCTTTCTTTATGAGACTAAGTGATGTATTGATTTTCATGATGCATAACATAAGTAATAACAGAATAATTTATGACTTTTTGAAAATTATCTGGTTGCATACGATTCTTGTAAGATATTTTTATTATATTAATTATTGATTTTTTATGGAAAAACTTTGATATTGGTCAAATAGATATATATTTAATAGATAGGGAATTATTAACATTTAGATGAGCGTACTACATATAAATATTGACTACTGCATGCTTTATCAATATCTTGTCATTTTTTTGTTTTGTTTTTTTCATTGTTCTCTTGACTTTTTCCTAATTATATTATGTGGTGGAAAACTGTGTTCAGTGTCAATATTTGTAGCAATTTAAAAATCCATGTCTAGAAATGTACCGATTTATTATTTAAATACATAATTATTTATTGATTATCATCCTCACTTTCTATTCCATTACCACATTTCATCACATCTGTAAAATTGTCAAAACTATGCTATTCATACCAGTGAATATATTTTTATATTTCTAATTCTTTTATATTTTGTTGAATAAGTTGCTCTTAAGGGAGAAGGAAGAGAAAAAATAAAATGTTAGAATTTACTTGATAATAGGTTTATGTATTTTAAAAAAGTATTAGATAAAAATACCCTGAATGCCTGAGGACCTTTATGACAATATTAAGCAACAAAAACATTTTTTTCACAACTGAGAAATTTGCAAGTAACTATTTTAACATTTTAATCCAATGCTACCCCTCAAGCCATGCTTTTGAGTTATTCCTTTGCAAGGATTTTAAGAACTACTGATGACCCCGTGTTTCTGTTTTCCTTTGAGTAGATTTTAGAAAGCATATATCTTTTCATATTAATTGGAACTATCATCTCAAGAATGATGGTCTTCATAAATGCTATTTTTTTTCAGATTTTCAACCCCATCATTACACTTTTTAGTAATTGTTAATCATATATCTTAGTAGCTTATTCCTTATATTAACATGCCATTTCTTATTTTTATAGAATGGGCAAACAGAGGAAGAAAATATATACTACATTAAAAAGGAAAGTTTAAAGATTGGAGATGAAAATGGTTTTATGTGTCATTGATTTCCCCTGATGGTTACCAGAGCTCATTATCTTACCTGTGAATGATGGTCACAGTAAATGTGATGCTTGTCACTTTTAAATCTTTTCCCTTGTTAAAATATTTTGAAGGGGCTAGACTTTCTATTTGTGCTCAAAGTTGGTGCCAAAGTGGACTCCTCTGCTTTTTGGAGTATGAAAGAATGGTCCTATGTTAGAGACATTTTTAACTTGTTCAGAATTATTTCAGGGCATTTTCACCCACTTTTGCAACAAGCTGCTTCCCTTGCATGTAGTTTTCTAGAGCATATGGCTGCCCTGCTGTGCACAGAGTGAAATCACACAATTAAGTTTTACAATTTTAGGAAGAGCAGAGCCTTCATATATGGTAGAACAGCATGGTATTAGGTTTGGGGTGCATTGCATAGAATATTTTTCTCTTCACAATTACATCATTTATATTCTAAATCATGGACTGTTGCTTTTTAGTGCTGATGGTTGATTTTTCTTTATTTAAAATATTCTTCAAATGGCATTTCTTCCTCAATACTAAATGGGATTAAAGTGAAAAATTTCTAGACTGACTTTTGTCTAGATCCCAGAACAGGTAGAAATTTTTCATTTAAAAGGCTTACATTAAGAAAAAAAAAAATCGACTCTCCTGAACTTTCCATTAGAAAGGAATGCAGCCAAAGATGGTTTAACTAAGAAGATTACAGGATGATTTGAAATTCATATAGCAGTTGGTTTGTACTACACCTTTTTTATTCATCTGTTCACATTTTTAAAATAAAGTATTAAGAGACTTCAAGCCATAGGACTATACTTGGTACTATAAGTAAATAATCAATATCTCCATTCAATATTAAGTTAATGATGCCAATTCTACTTTATATTAAAGTGAAACATGCTTAAAGTCAGATATTATTGACCACTTAAATTTTATATGATGAGCTTTGATTTAAAAAGTAAAATAGGATAGTATATACTAACCCCATTTATTTGTGGTTTTCTGGATATACACTAGAGAGTTTTGATTAAATATATGGAATGCTGCTATTCCATAGTCAGAAGGTGGTATAACCACTAGTATTGAAGTATCAGAGTCAATTGAATGAACATACTTAGCTAACATATGTATGACCGTGGGCAATCTACTTGCACTTCTCCATTTTACATCTGTAGAAAGGAGGAAAATCATCCAATTTTGAGTCGATACTTTGTGGTTCAAAAAACAGTAGGCATAGAGCACCCATGCTTTAGATACACAACCAATAAATGAAAACAGCCCACTTCTGGAGCCAGTATAGGAAGAAAATATGCTCTAGTAGTATAAAAATTATATATAAGGTAAAGTATGTGAACAAATTAAGAAAATAACACAGAGTTTTAAATTTCTTAAGTTATTTCTGTATAAATAAATATAGATAGTTTAATGCAATATTGATAGAGAATTCTGGTAACAACTAATATATACAGCTTTACTTAACACTATCCATACTGATCTCAAGTATAAATTACACCGGAGTAATGTATAGCATTCAGTTCATTTTAGGTTTCTGTTTACTTTTTTTTTTTTCTTTTTTGGCCAGTTTACCCTTAATTCAGTTGCTTTCTAAGTTTAGTACAGCCAGATCACTTACCATCTTAGCTACCTTATCCTTGAATTTTCTTTGCTTCTTGGGCAGAGCAAAGTAATTGACAGAAAAAAAGAGTAGATATGTGTTCTAGCTCTTCAAAGCATTCGCTAGGAATTGAGTAAGCTCTAGTGATAGAATTATGAGCAATGGCCACCCATATTTTTACTTAAATGTTACCTTTTGAAGTGTAAGAGTGGTTTTAAATACATTAAGAGATATTTAATACATATTTCCAATGATTTTTGTGTACCAGTGTTATATCCTTCAGAATCCATTGGGGAGCAGTGGAATATGGGCTAACTCAAGAAGGGTTTACCTACAAAGGAAATATTTCTAAATGTGTGGATGTAAATAAACCACAAGGGATCACGCTGTAATGCAGAGTAGTAGCACTTAGGCTCCACCATTGCCGACCCACTGGGATGAGTGGAGGGAGATATTGGACAAAAATATGTGTATCATTTATTCTCCATTCATCTGTTGATGGACATCTAGGTTCTTTCCATAGTTTGGCTATTGTGGACATTGCTGCTATAAACATTCGGGTGCATGTGTCCCTTTGGATCACTACATTTGTATCTTTAGGGTAAATACCCAATAGTGCGATTGCTGGGTCATAGGGCAGTTCTATTTTCAACATTTTGAGGAACCTCCATGCTGTTTTCCAGAGTGGCTGCACCAGCTTGCATTCCCACCAACAGTGTAGGAGGGTTCCCCTTTCTCTGCATCCTCGCCAGCATCTGTCATTTCCTGACTTGTTGA